>NC_053027.1:133877014-133900903 GCF_003073215.2 Triticum urartu | reverse complement strand
CATCCTGAAGTACCTGAAAAGGACTAAGGATATGTTTCTCGTATATGGAGGTGACAAAGAGCTCATCGTAAACGGTTACGTTGATGCAAGCTTTGACACTGATCCGGACGATTCTAAATCGCAAACCGGATACGTGTTTACATTAAACGGTGGAGCTGTCAGTTGGTGCAGTTCTAAACAGAGCGTCGTGGCGGGATCTACGTGTGAAGCGGAATACATAGCTGCTTCGGAAGCAGCAAATGAAGGAGTCTGGATGAAGGAGTTCATATCCGATCTAGGTGTCATACCTAGTGCATCGGGTCCAATGAAAATCTTTTGTGACAATACTGGTGCAATTGCCTTGGCAAAGGAATCCAGATTTCACAAGAGAACCAAGCACATCAAGAGACGCTTCAATTCCATCCGGGATCTAGTCCAGGTGGGAGACATAGAGATTTGCAAGATACATACGGATCTGAATGTTGCAGACCCGTTGACTAAGCCTCTTCCACGAGCAAAACATGATCAGCACCAAGGCTCCATGGGTGTTAGAATCATTACTGTGTAATCTAGATTATTGACTCTAGTGCAAGTGGGAGACTGAAGGAAATATGCCCTAGAGGCAATAATAAAGTTATTATTTATTTCCTTATATCATGATAAAAGTTTTATTATTCATGCTAGAATTGTATTAACCGGAAACATAATACATGTGTGAATACATAGACAAACAGAGTGTCACTAGTATGCCTCTACTTGACTAGCTCGTTAATCAAAGATGGTTATGTTTCCTAACCATGGACAAAGAGTTATTTGATTAACGGGATCACATCATTAGTTGAATGATCTGATTGACATGACCCATTCCATTAGCTTAGCACCCGATCGTTTAGTATGTTGCTATTGCTTTCTTCATGACTTATACATGTTCCTATGACTATGAGATTATGCAACTCCCGTTTGCCAGGAGGAACACTTTGTGTGCTACCAAACGTCACAACGTAACTGGGTGATTATAAAGGAGCTCTACAGGTGTCTCCAAAGGTACATGTTGGGTTGGCGTATTTCGAGATTAGGATTTGTCACTCCGATTGTCGGAGAGGTATCTCTGGGCCCTCTCGGTAATGCACATCACTTAAGCCTTGCAAGCATTGCAACTAATGAGTTAGTTGCGGATGATGTATTACAGAACGAGTAAAGAGACTTGCCGGTAACGAGATTGAACTAGGTATTAGGATACCGACGATCGAATCTCGGGCAAGTAACATACCGATGACAAAGGGAACAACGTATGTTGTTATGCGGTCTGACCGATAAAGATCTTCGTAGAATATGTAGGAGCCAATATGAGCATCCAGGTTCCGCTATTGGTTATTGACCGAGACGTGTCTCGTTAGGTCAACCAGAGTACGGCCCGCACCAGAGTAGTACGGTAATCCTGTTCTAGAAGTCATGTTAGTAAACCATGATGAACCTATGAACTATGAGGAAGCGATGATGAGCCCAGATTCCGCGAAATAGCTAGAGGCCATGAAATCTGAGATAGGATCCATGTATGAAAACAAAGTATGGACTTTGGTTGACTTGCCCGATGATCGGCAAGCCATGGAGAATAAATGGATCTTCAAGAGGAAGACGGACACTGATGGTAGTGTTACTATCTACAAAGCTCGACTTGTCGCAAAATGTTTTCAACAAGTTCAAGGTGTTGACTACGATGAGATTATCTCAATCGTAGCGATGCTTAAGTCTGTCCGAATCATGTTAGTAATTGCTGCATTTTATGAAATCTGGCAAATGAATGTCAAAACTGAATTCCTTAATGGATTTCTTAAAGAAGAGTTGTATATGATGCAACCAGAAGGTTTTGACGATCCTAAAGGTGCTAACAAAGTTTGCAAAGCTCCAGCGATCCATCTATGGACTGGTGCAAGCATCTCGGGGTTGGAATATATGCTTTGATGAGTTGATCAAAGCATATAGTTTTATACAGACTTGCGTGAAGCCTGTATTTATAAGAAAGTGAGTGGGTGCACTACAACCTTTCTGATAAGTATATGTGAATGACATATTGTTAATCTAAGATGATGTAGAATTTTCTGGGAAGTATAAAGGAGTGTTTGAAAGGAGTTTTTCAAAGAAAGACCTCGGTGAAGCTGCTTACATATTGAGCATCAAGATCTATAGAGATAGATCAAGACGCTTGATAAGTTTTTTCAATGAGTACATACCTTGACAAGATTTTGAAGTAGTTCAAAATGGAATAGTCAAAGAAGGAGTTCTTGCCTGTGTTGCAAGGTGTGAAGTTTAGTAAGACTCAAAGCCTGACCACGGCAGAAGATAGAGAGAGAATGAAAGTCATTCCCTATGCCTCAGCCATAGGTTCTACAAAGTATGCCATGATGTGTACCAGACCTATTGTATACCCTGCCCTGAGTTTGGCAAGGGAATACAATAGTGATCTAGGAGTAGATCACTAGACATTGGTCAAAATTATCCTTAGAGGACTAAGGAAATATTTCTTGGGTATGGAGGTGATAAAGAGTTCATCGTAAAGAGTTATGTCGATGCAAGCTTTAACACCGATCTGGATGACTCTGAGTCTTGATCTGGATACATATTCAAAGTGAGAGCATATAGCTAGAGTAGCTCCGTGCAGAGCATTGTAGACATAGAAATTTGCAAAATACATACGGATCTGTATGTGATAGACCCATGACTAAACTTCTCTCACAAGCAAAACATGATCACACCATTGTACTCTTTGGGTGTTAATCACATGGCAATGTGAACTAAATTATTGACTCTAGTAAACCCTTTGGGTGTTGGTCACATGGTGATGTGAACTATTGGTGTTAAATCACATGGCGATGTGAACTAGATTATTGACTCTAGTGCAAGTGGGAGACTGAAGGAAATATGCCCTAGAGGCAATAATAAAGTTGTTATTTATATTTCCTTATATCATGATAAATGTTTATTATTCATGCTAGAATTGTATTAACCGGAAACTTAGTACATGTGTGAATACATAGACAAAACATAGTGTCCCTAGTATGCCTCTACTTGACTAGCTCATTAATCAAAGATGGTTAAGTTTCCTAACCATAGACATGTGTTGTCATTTGATGAACGGGGTCACATCATTAGTGAATGATGTGATGGGCAAGACCCATCCGTTAGCTTAGCATAATGATCGTTTAGTTTTATTGCTATTGCTTTCTTCATGACTTATACATGTTCCTCTAACTATAACATTATGCAACTCCCGAATACCATAGGAACACCTTGTGTGCTATCAAACGTCACAACATAACTGGGTGATTATAAAGATGCTATACAGGTGTCTTCGATGGTGTTTGTTGAGTTGGCATAGATCGAGATTAGGATTTGTCACTCCGAGTATTGGAGAGGTATCTCTGGGCCCTCTCGGTAATGCACATCACTATAAGCCTTGCAAGCAATGTGACTAATGAGTTAGTTGCAGGATGATGCATTACGGAAAGAGTAAAGAGACTTGGTGGTAACGAGATTGAACTAGGTATGATGATACCGACGATCGAATCTTGGGCAAGTAACATACTGATGACAAAGGGAACAACATATGTTGTTATGCGGTTTGACTGATAAAGATCTTCGTAGAATATGTAGGAGCCAATATAAGCATCCAGGTTCCGCTATTGTTTATTGACCGGAGATATGTCTCGGTCATGTCTACATAGTTCTCGAACCCGTAGGGTCCGCACACTTAACGTTCGATGATGATTTGTATTATGAGTTATGTGATTTGATGACCAAAGTTTGTTCGGAGTCCCGGATGAGATCACGAACATGACGGGGAGTCTCAAAATGGTCGAGAGGTACAGATTCATATATAGGACGATAGTATTTGGACACCGGAAGTGTTCCGGGTGATACCGGGTCACCGGAAGTGGTTCTGGGCAACCCCCGGCAAAGATATGGGCTTAATGGGCCAAGTAAGGGAACACACCAGCCACGTGGGGAGAAAGGGAAAGGATAGGAGGAAAAGGAAAGTATGAAGTAGTACTCCTACTTCCTTCCCCTCCCCCCTCCTTCATTTCCCCCTTGTCCAAATATGGTAAGGGGGCAAATGATAGCCATAGGATCCTCTGACTCTGGTTGAAAGTGCTAATGGCACTTAAGCTATATTTTGGTGTGATGACAATGCGGTTAGTTGAACTAATATTGGTTGCTAAAGTTTATCTCAGGTATTGGTTCTAAGTGCCCGCGATGGAGATGTGCGACCCCCCATTTCAAAAAGGACAAAGGCGTGGTCTTTCGACGCTTCGAAGGTTTAGTTTTGGTTTGCTTCGAGTCGTAGGAAAGACCGCACTATTAAGAGGGGTCTGTGTGGATAAATGTTGTGTGGGAATGCCTTTGCCGAGCCTTACTCTCTTACCCTTCCCACTCCAACCACCTCATATGAACCTAGTGTGTGTGTATGGTACTCAGAAAGTTGCAACAGTAAGTTACTGGGTACCCCGTGCGCACGGGTCTTTTGACCCCCTGCGCACGGGGTACTGGGTAACTCTCTGGGTACCCCGTGCGCACGGGGTCTTTTGACCCCCGTGCGCACGGGGTACTGCGTAACTCTCTGGATACCCCGTGCGCACGGGGTCTTTTGACCCCCGTGCGCACGGGGTGGTGCGATTGTCTCTGGATACCCCGTGCGCACGGGGCTGACTTAGCCCGTGCGCACGGGGTCCAACGGGCAGAAATCCCCACCAGCCCATGAACACTATAAAAGGCCTTCTTCCACCTCCAACCCTTAACCCTAATGTCTTGTTGAGCTCCACCATTGCTACACCCCATTTTGCTCAATACTCTCAATCCCTCCACCCAAACTTGTTGAAACTTTGGGGATTGGGAGAGCAAGACCCGATCTACAACTTGACCAAACCAAATCGCGTTCCCCGCAACATTTCTTCCCCATTGACTTGTTACTCTTGGAGCTTGGGCTCCTAGGCGGTTAGAGGTTCCTCCGGAAGCTTCCTTGCTTGTGGTGTGCTCCGGAGAAGTTTGTAAAGGTGTGGTGGTCGCCTTCAAGACCAACCCCGAGTGTTTCGAGGCTCATCCGTTGGGGGTGACTCGAAGGAGAATACGGTGAGCCTTTGGTGGCATTCCGCAAGCTTTGGCTCCGGCACCGCTCCAAACGGAGATTAGCTCTTCCCCAAGGAAGAGTGAACTTCGGGTTAAAATCCGCGTCCTCGTCTCACTTGTGGTTAATCCTTTCCCGCACCTTTCTTTGTTGTTGTATGCTTGTTGGCTTGCTAAGTAGTTTGTTGCCTAGCTTTTCTTCTTGGAGCTTGCTTGTCATATAGGTTGCATTCACCTAGTTGCATATCTAGTGAACTCTTTTATCCGCTAAGCCTTAAAATCTACAAGAAAGATTAAAATTTGTAGTCTCCTATTCACCCCCCCTCTAGTCGACCGTATCGATCCTTTCAATTGGTATCAGAGCCTCGTGCTCTAATATAAGGTTTTACAACCTTAGAGGATATGGTCGATCTAGGGAATGAGGGAGGTGGCCTACCCGTTGCGGGGGATGGTCAAAACCAACCCCCCGCCGCGACTGCGACACTTGGTGCTCCGGTCGTTGCTCCCGCCGCTCTACTAACCCGAATGTCCCCTTGACCGCGGCCGATCTTCTTTCAATGTTTGCGGACCTCAAAGTCTCTATGTTGAAAGAGGTTCGAGCCTCGGTCAAGGAGGAAATTGATGCTCGCTAAAGCCATCAACGTCCGCATCAAACTCGTTTAATCCAAATGAGGTTCATGATGCGGATGACTCGAGGGAACCTCTTGCTTCTCCGGCTCGTACTCAAGTTCCCCAGTACAATGCCGTGGAACCCTTTTACTCTCCTCAACCCTTGCAACATCCCCGCATTAATCCTGTTGGGCCTCCGCCCCCTTTGAAAGCTAATGCATTTGCTAAGTGGAAGCTAGATATGGAGTCTCACATGCGCAGTGCTTCAACTCAATTGTGGTGGATTGTGGTCAATGGATTCAACCCCAAGGACCCAATGAATCTCACTCCAAGGGAAGCAGTTGACGATCAACTCAATGCTACCGCACACAACATGCTTCGCAACGCTGTGACTGAAGACTATAGTGACTCCATTGCTCTTCTCAAAACCGCAAAGGAAATTTGGGATTGCCTTGAGGAGGCTCTTGAAGGAGATGAAGCAATTCGAAGATCTCGGTTGGCCTTGCTCAAACAAGAAGTCAATCTCTTTGTGAGGAATGAGGGTGAGTCCGCAGAAGAGGTTTACCGAAGGTTGAAGTCCCTTGTGCTCAACTTGAGAACCTTTGGGTGCACTTGGGCAAATGATGAATTCATCAAGGACAAGTTCATAGATGCTATGGTTCTCACAGAACATACCATGGTCATGATGGTTCATCAACGTCCGACTATCACAAGTTGACTTCGGCTCAAGTTGTTTCCACCTTCTCTACCCATGTTCTTTTGGAAACCAAGTCCAAGAAAACATTTGCAATAGCTCAAGCAACCAAGAACTCCAATCTTGCCTTGAAGGCCAAGAAAGTGATGAGCCAATCCTCAAGGGAGGAAGAAGTGAGTGAAGAGATATGTGAGGAGGATAATGATACCTCGTGCCCGGCAAATGATTTTGTAGAAGACTTGGCTCTCTTAGTCAAGAAGTACTCCGGACCATGGCAAACAAAGGAAGAAATCTTCAAGGAAGATCTTTTGGACGAAGGAAATGCTACAATTGTGATAGCCCAAGACACTTTGTTCATGATTGTCCATATGAGAGACGTGAAGACAAGTCCGAGAAGCTTGTGCTTAAGAAGAAGAAGTTCACCAAGTTTGCAAAGAGGAAGGATGACAAGGCTCTTGTTCATGAAGAATACATGTCTGGAGATGAAGATGACAGTGATGATGATCAAGTGGGCACGGCCGCCTTCGCCATGCATGCCACTACCTCCTCCTCCACCACCGGCCTCTTCGACTCTCCAAACGAGGACAAGCCATTCACTCATCGATGCCTCATGGCCAAAGAGGTAAAAACAAAGTCCAAACCCAAGAGACCCGACAACTACACTCCCAATGTCTCATGTGAGATAGTGGAGGATGAGTGTGAGGAGGGTGTGGATAATGATGAGGAATCCTTAATGGCTTTCATGAAAACTCTTCATGGTGAAGCTCGTGCTCGTTTTGGCGATCTCCTTAAGTCACTCGCCGAACGCGATGACTTTATTGAGAACGTTGAGAACCTCCTTATAGAGGAAAAAGAGAGAGTTGATCTCCTCGAGCACGAACTTAATGAAGAGAGTGTCATGAGAGCATCACTTGAGGAAGCCTTATCTGCTCATCAAATTGACTTTGTTAAAACCAACGATGCTTTGCAACTTGCTCTTGAGAATAAAGATGCTCTTAACGTTAGAGTTGAAAAACTTCTAGTTGACCATACAAGACTTGTTGAGGAGCATGAGTTCCTTGTGATTAGTTCCAAGGTTGTCAAAGGTGACCTCATTGCTCTCACCGAGTCTTATGCTCAATTAAAAGCTACAACCATTAAGGCTCTCACTTCCGTACCTCATATTGATTTAAATGATGATGCTTGTACGGCTAACTTTGCTCATGATTGCACCTCCCTTCAAGAGGAAAATAAGAAGTTGAAAGCTCAAATTGAGAAAGGGCTTGTATCATGCATCCAAGGGGAGAAAAACCTAAATGATCTCTTGAGCAACCAAAAGGAGTGTGTTGCAAAGGAGGGAGTTGGGTTTAATCCCGCATCTAAGAGTGGTAAGAAAAGAAGAAGAACAACAACAAGAAGATCGGTCCGACTCCTTCCCCTCCCCAAAAGGTAGTGTTTGTGCAAGAAGGGCACAAGGAGAAGGAGAAGGAAATGAAGGGTGTTGGGAATGGTAAGGTCATTAGGGACAAGGCCTTTCCCAAGAATTTTTCCGGCAAGAACAATCCATCATATGTTCTCATGAGAGGAGATGATGGCTATACCTTTGCAAAATTTGTTGGAACTAACTATGATGATTATGCTTGGACTATTTGGGTTCCCAAGACCCTTGTTGCTAACTCACCAGGACCCATTGCAAAATGGGTACCTATAACCAAAGCTTGATTATTGTAGGACTATGTCTCCGGTGGAACTCAATGGGTGATCGACAGTGGATGCACCAATCATATGACCGGAGAAAGGGAGATGCTTGTGGAGTTCGTTGATTCACTCAAGGCCTCTTCGAACATCTCCTTCGGTGACAATAGCAAGGGAAAGGTATTGGGTTTGGGCAAGGTGGTAATCTCTAATGATTCATCTCTTGCAAATGTCATGCTTGTCCAATCCCTTCACTACAATTTACTTTCAACTATTCAATTGGCTCGTGCCGGATATGATTCACATTTTGGTGAATTCCATGTGACCGTCTTTAAGAGGAGCAATCTCAAAGTGGTCTTTGTTGGGCATGTTGAAGACAACCTTTACGTGGTTGATTTCTCGAAAGAGAAAACTCATCTTGCAACATGCCTAATGGCCAAGGCCGACGTGGGGTGGCTATGGCACCGTAGGCTAGCCCACGTGGGCATGAGAAATTTACAAGCTCTCTTAAAGGGGGAGCACATTCTTGGACTAACCAATGTGTCTTTTGCCAAAGATCGTCCTTGTAGTGCTTGCATTGCCGGAAAGCTTCATGAAAAAGCTCATAAAGTGAAGACTATCATCACCACCTTGAGGCCCCTCGAGCTTATCCATTTGGATCTATTTGGGCCTCCAACATATGATAGTTTGGGAGGAAGGAGATATTGCCTTGTCATTGTTGATGACTTCACAAGATATACTTGGGTGTTCTTTCTCAAGACTAAAGATGAAACTCAAGAAACCTTCATCAACTTTGCCAAAGAAGCTCAACGTCAACATAACTGTGAGATCAAGGCAATCCGAAGTGACAATGGCACCGAGTTCAAAAACTATACAATGGATGAATTCTTGAGTGAAGAGGGGATAAAGCACCAATATGCCGCACCATATACTCCCCAACAAAATGGTGTTGCGGAGAGGAAGAATCGGACTCTTATTGAGATGGCTAGGACCATGCTTGATGAGTACAAATCACCATACAAGCTTTGGGCCAGAAGCCATCAACACCGCATGCCATGCTTCAAACCGGCTTTATCTTCGCAAGCTCAAGAACAAGACCCCTTATGAGCTCCTAATCGGGAGAAAGCCCAACGTCAAATACTTTCGGGTATTCGGTTGTAAGTGTTTCATTTTAAACAAAAAATCCCGTTAGCTAAATTTGAGTCTAGAACTTATGAGGGCATATTTGTTGGATATGCATCAAACTCTCATGCTTACCGAGTTCTCAATAAATCCACCGTGCATTGAGGAAACGGTAAATGTGGAGTTTGATGAAGATAACGGCTCCCGCATGGAGCAAATTGTTCCTAGTGTTGTAGGTGATGAGGCTCCTTCACAAGCTATAAGGACAATGGGGATAGGCCACATTCTCCCACAAGAAACACCCCATGTCCAAGTAGAAGAAGAAGGAGTAAGAGCCCCTCTTGAGGATTTTCCACAAGGGAAGTCATCACCGACACCACTTGTACAAGATGCCTTGGGAAGTAATGAACCTATCCAAGAACAAGATCAAGACCCTCATATTCCTGAGCAAGATCAAGAGCAAACTCTTCGAATAATGAAGAACCAATCGTTGAGGCTCAAGATCAAGCTCAAAGTCATGATCAAGATCTAGATCAACCCCAACCACAAGTGTCTTCATCGTCATCACTTCCTACTGAGCAAGAACCTGTGGTTGCAAAGAGAAGAGTGTCTCCAAGGCTAAAGCAATCTCAAGGGCAAGCTTCTTCATCAAGTCCAAAACCAAGTGAAGAAGAGCTTGACCGCAAAGAGCAAAAAGTGGCCGCCAAGCTAAAACATCTTCAACACCTCACCGAGAACATCTACGGAAGCATCAAAAAGGGGGTAACTACTCGTAGACGTTTGGCAAACTTTTGTGAACATCACTCGTTTGTCTCTTGTGTTGAACCCCTTAAGGTGGAAGATGCCTTGACGATCCGGATTGGATAGATGCCATGCATGAAGAACTCAACAACTTCACACGCAACAAAGTGTGGACCCTTGTAGAAAGACCCAAGGAATTTCATAATGTCATTGGAACAAAGTGGATTTTCAAGAACAAACAAGATGAATATGGACAAGTAATAAGGAACAAGGCAAGGTTAGTGGCACAAGGTTTCACCCAAGTTGAAGGTTTGGACTTTGGTGAAACTTTTGCCCCCGTTGCCCGTCTCGAATCCATTCGCATCTTGCTTGCTTATGCCTCTCATCATGATTTCAAATTATATCAAATGGATGTTAAGAGTGCATTTCTTAATGGTCCTCTTAAGGAGTTGGTGTATGTCAAGCAACCTCCCGGTTTTGAAGACCCCGATCATCCCTCTCACGTTTATGAACTCCATAAGGCACTCTATGGACTCAAACAAGCACCTCGTGCTTGGTATGATCACCTTACGGCGTTCCTAAGCGAGAAGGGGTTCCAGATTGGGGTAATAGATTCCACTCTCTTTACGAAGAGGGTAAAAGGAGAGTTGTTTGTCTGCCAAATATATGTTGATGATATTATCTTTGGGTCAACTAACCATGCTATTAACGTTGAGTTTGAGAATCTTATGACTAAGGAATTTGTGATGAGCATGATGGGAGAGTTGAAGTTCTTTCTCGGTTTTCAAGTGAAGCAATTGAGAGCGGAACCTTCATCAATCAATCTCGTTATATCCAAGACATGCTCAAGAGATTCAAAATGCAAGATGTCAAGCCAATGAAGACACCCATGGCCACAAATGGTCAACTTCATCTTGATCCAAATGGTAAAGAAGTGGATCAAAAGGTATATCGCTCTATGATCGGTTCCTTGCTTTACCTTTGTGCATCTAGGCCAGATATTATGTTGAGTGTGTGTATGTGTGCAAAGATTTCAATCCGCTCCTAAGGAGAGCCACTATTCGGCAGTGAAAAGGATCCTTCGATATTTGGTTCATACCCCAAACTTGGGCCTTTGGTATCCCAAGGGATCATCATTTGAGTTAATGGGTTACTCGGATTCGGATTGGGCCGGAGACAAGGTTGATCGCAAGTCCACATCCGGTTCATGTCAATTCCTAGGGAGATCGTTGGTAAGTTGGTCTTCAAAGAAGCAAAATTGTATATCTCTCTCCACAGCCGAAGCCGAGTATATTGCTGCCGGAAGTTGTTGTGCCAATTATTATGGATGAGGCAAACTTTGATGGATTACGGTGTCAAATGTGACAAAGTGCCTCTTTGGTGTGACAATGAAAGTGCCATCAAGATCGCCGAGAATCCGGTTCAACATAGCAAGACCAAGCATATTGAGATTCGTCATCATTTCATTAGAGATCATGTGGCCAAGGGAAACATTGAGTTACTCCATGTCAACACCGAGAATCAACTAGCAGACATCTTCACCAAGCCCCTTGACGAAGCAAGATTCCGCGAGTTAAGGCATGAGCTAAATATCGTGGATATTAGTAACTTCGGATGAAACTCTTGCTCACACACACATACTCATGTACTATCTTGCTTAGATGTAGGCACATGTCTAGGGGGAGCTAGCTCAACTCATGAGCTATCTTATCCTAGAAGTGCATAAAACAAACACAATCTTTCACATAAGCCACTTTAGGTGGTACTTGTGCTTCAAAGATGAGTATTGGTCTTGGGCCCAAGGTTCATATCTTCGCGGTGCCATACCAAGTAAACTCAAACATGGTGGCCTCGGCCACCGCCCTCGCTTGAGGGTTGTGTCCGTGTTTGTTTCGCTTGTGTGGTGTGTTGTTTCTTTTCTTTTTTGGTTGGTTCTCCTCGCTTCTCTTTTGGTACAAGTGCTCCACATATACCCTTTCCATAGTGATAGGACTTTCCTCGCGGCGTTATTCAGAAATGTAGACCGAGTGCTTTGTGAAGTAGGGGTAAGAGTATACACTCAGCCCTGTATTTAAAAATCCACTCATGTCAAAGTTCCTGAATACCCCATGCGCACGGGCCTGTACCGTGCACACGGGGACCCCGTGTCCACGGGCTCTGTACTCCCCGTGCGCACGGGGCTCACTTAGCCCGTGCGCACGGGGTCTGCGGTTTCTGGTCCTGAAGAGGTGGGCGTGGGGGGGGGGATCTCTTCTCTCCCATTCGCCCCCTCCACTCCCTAGGAAGCCTCCAGCGCCGCCGCCTCGCCTCCACTCGCCGGAGCTCCTCCGGGCTTTGTCGGAGTTCTTCCTCCGTGGATCTGATCCTGATGGGGTCCTCCTCCGGTTGGTCTTGTCCCCTTGTTCCATCTCCTTGAGTTCCTTCTTTTGTTCTAGCTTTAGGGTTTCTTTGCTCCCTAGATTCGTTTGGCCTCAACTAGCTTTAGATAGAGTCTAGTGCTTAGATCCGTTGGTCCTCTGCTACACCCACTCCCGGAGTTCATTCTGGTAGTGGCTGTCGCTGGGAGACCCCCGTGTCCACGGGGTGTTTGACCCCCGTGCGCACGGGGCCCCGTGCCCACGGTCCTGTACCGTGCGCACGGGACCCCCGTGCCCACGGGGTCTAAACCCCCGTGCGCACGGATCCAGGAACTATTGCCTAGACTTGTTTGTCTATCTCCTTGCCATTTATCTTGCACTTGTACTCATTTGTGTGCTCGTGCTTTGTGTTGTTGGGTTTTTGTGTGTGTTTCAGACTCCGCTGACAAGAGGTCTGAGCTTCGTCGCAAGCGTGCAAAAGGAGGATCAAAGGACTTCACCATTGCTCGTCGTAGCCGTCTGAAGGCATGGGTCAGGGGTCTGGGACAGGTCAGGGCCGTGCTCCGTGCAGCCTCAAAGCGGCCCGTTGTTGAGGCTTCCGATGAATCTGAGGAAGAATATGACTCACAAGATGATGAGATAGAAGAAGAAGATGATCGTGGTGAGGAAGATGAAGAAGATGATCTGGTGAGGAAGATGAAGAAGAGGAAGAGGAGTCTAGTCCGGAGGAAGCCACTCTGGGCAGGCGTGACCTCCGGAATATGCCTCTTGTCAAGTGGACCAAGCCAGAGATCTGGGCTGAGAGACAGAACCATCCGTATGTTAAGGCCACGAGTATGGGAATGGATCCCCGTTTCAAGAATGGTTCAGCAAAGAATCTATCATGAGCTTCTTATGACCAAGTCAAAGAAGTTTGCTCCTCACAAGCAAGTCAACACTGAGAGTTTGCGCGACAATGATCATCTGTATCCCGGTGTGTACTCCGCTCTTGGACGATTGGGTCTGATTTCCGTTTGTCACCTTCAACCACCCCTACAATGAAGATCTAGTGATGCAGTTCTTTGCCACTCTGTACTTCTCCAATGATTCTGCTCGCACCCTCACATGGATGTCCGGAACGATATCAGTGCTCAGCTCCTATGGCAAAGTTCTCCGAGATCATTCCCTACCCATTCATGGATGAAGAGACTGTTTCTGATGAGTTTGGCATTGTTCGGGAAAGTGGGCAGCGCACTAAGGATGAGATTGCCTTTGCTTACAAACAAGAGAAGTCGTTTGTCACTGGGTCAATCAAAGACCTCTTGCCCCTCTATGACACCATGCGCCATATCCTGCGTATACCCTCACTCCAAAGGCCGGGGATTCCCATAACATTCGGAGCTCCATGCTTGATGTCTTTGTGTATCTTCATCAGAAGAAGAAAGTGGATGTTCTGGATTTCATGTACTACGAGCTGCGTCAGTGTGTACAAGAGAACAAGTCTTTGATCTATGCTCCATTCATACAGGCGTTGATTGAGACCGTCTGTCCAGCAAAGTACATTGCTAGCTTCAAGACTGTTGTTCCCAAGCGCAACTCCAACTGGACCCCAGCTGCTCCTGCTCCCTATGTGCCCATCAAGAAGGGGCGCAACCCTAGGCCTGAGGATCGTGCTACTTACACTCCAGGCATGTCCTCTACTGCACGGATCCCTCGTGGTAAGGCCAAGTCTGTTGGCTCTGAGGCCATCTTTGCCAAGGGAGAGAAGAAGTCGCTGTTCAAGACCTTGAGCAACATGTTCAAGATGTGTCAGTCGATTCAGCGTCGTCAGATCAAGGAAATCAACAAGGAGAAGCTTGTTCGGCGTGAGCAGAAGGCAGCAAGGGCTGCTGCTGGTGAGGAGGTCGGTCCAGGTTCAGAGGACGTCGACAGTGAGGCCACTGCTCGGTCTTTCCCAATGGCCGGGTGGCGTTTTGATGATGATGATGATGCCTCGAGTGCTCCTCCTCTTGTCTAGTGGGTCTCGTGTCGCCATTTGTCTCCTTTTTGTTGTCTTGATGACAAAGGGGGAGAAGTGGTGTGTGTGGTGTGTGTGCGTTCGTGGGTGTGTTGAGATCTCAAGCCTCGTGTTTCTCGCTGTTGGTTGGTTTTAGTTGGCTTGAGATACTCTTATTTCCTTTCCGTCTGTGTGGTTGTGAGACTCTAGCTTTATTATTGAACCTTGCAATTATCCTCTTATGCTTATTGGGTCTCACATTATTTGCTCACCACACTGTGTCATGAGATCTAGGCACCGTTATAGGTTTATTTGATGAATCTCATGACTTCAATAATGATCTTGGTCAACCTCCTATGGGTGTACTAGATGCATTCTTGTTTTCGGGCACACATATAGGGGGAGCTATCATGATCATTATTTGTTCCATGGCTTTCTATCTATTTATCCTCTTTGCCATGCTCTAACCACGTTGTCATCAATGCACCAAAAAGGGGGAGATTGAAAGTGCTAATGGCACTTAAGCTATATTTTGGTGTGATGACAATGTGGTTAGTTGAACTAATATCGGTTGCTAAAGTTTATCTCAGGTTATTGGTTCTAAGTGCCCGCGATGGAGATGTGCGACCCCCCCATTTCAAAAAGGACAAAGGCATGGTCTTTCGACGCTTCAAAGGTTTAGTTTTGGTTTGCTTCGAGTCGTAGGAAAGACCGCACTATTAAGAGGGGTTTGTGTGGATAAATGTCGTGTGGGAATGCCTTTGCCGAGCCTTACTCTCTTACCCTTCCCACTCCGACCACCTAAAAGAACCTAGTGTGTGTGCTGTGGTACTCAGAAAGTTGCAACAGAAAGTTACTGGGTACCCCGTGCGCACGGGGTCTTTGACCCCCGTGCGCACGGGGTACTGCGTAACTCTCTGTACCCCGTGCGCACGGGGTCTGATGTAGCCATCTTCTCGCACGGGGTACTACGTAACTCTCTGGATACCCCGTGCGCACGGGGTGGTGCGTTTGCTCTGGACACCCCGTGCGCACGGGGCTGACTTAGCCCGTGCGCACGGGGTCCAACGGGCAGAAATGCCACCCTCACATAAACACTATAAATAGGCCCTTCTTCCTCCTCCAACCCTCAACCCTAATGTCTTGTTGAGCTCCACCATTGCTACACCCCATTTTGCTCAATACTCTCAATCCCTCCACCCAAACTTGTTGAAACTTTGGGGATTGGGAGAGCAAGACCCGATCTACAACTTGACCAAACCAAATCGCGTTCCCCGCAACATTTCTTCCCCATTGACTTGTTACTCTTGGAGCTTGGGCTCCTAGGCGGTTAGAGGTTCCTCCGGAAGCTTCCTTGCTTGTGGTGTGCTCCGGAGAAGTTTGTAAAGGTGTGGTGGTCGCCTTCAAGACCAACCCCGAGTGTTTCGAGGCTCATCCGTTGGGGGTGACTCGAAGGAGAATACGGTGAGCCTTTGGTGGCATTCCGCAAGCTTTGGCTCCGGCACCGCTCCAAACGGAGATTAGCTCTTCCCCAAGGAAGAGTGAACTTCGGGTTAAAATCCGCGTCCTCGTCTCACTTGTGGTTAATCCTTTCCCGCACCTTTCTTTGTTGTTGTATGCTTGTTGGCTTGCTAAGTAGTTTGTTGCCTAGCTTTTCTTCTTGGAGCTTGCTTGTCATATAGGTTGCATTCACCTAGTTGCATATCTAGTGAACTCTTTTATCCGCTAAGCCTTAAAATCTACAAGAAAGATTAAAATTTGTAGTCTCCTATTCACCCCCCCTCTAGTCGACCGTATCGATCCTTTCACCATCTCATTGCAGCCGCCATACTCCTCGAGCTCAGTGGCACAACAAGCTATTATTTTGAGGGCACCACTAGCTCCAATGTTGAGGTGATGGGTGGAGGAGATATCATGGTAGAAGTTGAAGGAAATATGCCCTAAAGGCAATAATAAAGTTATTATTTATTTCCTTATAATCATGATAAATGTTTATTATTCATGCTAGAATTGTATTAACCGGAAACATAATACATGTGTGAATACATAGACAAACAAAGTGTCACTAGTATGCCTCTACTTGACTAGCTCGTTAATCAAAGATGGTTATGTTTCCTGACCATGAACAATGAGTTGTTATTTGATTAACGAGGTCACATCATTAGTTGAATGATCTGATTGACATGACCCATTCCATTAGCTTAGCACCCGATCGTTTAGTATGTTGCTATTGCTTTCTTCATGACTTATACATGTTCCTATGACTATGAGATTATGCAACTCCCGTTTGCCGGAGGAACACTTTGGGTGCTACCAAACGTCACAACGTAACTGGGTGATTATAAAGGAGCATTACAGGTGTCTCCAAAGGTAGATGTTGGGTTGGCGTATTTCGAGATTAGGATTTGTCACTCCGATTGTCGGAGAGGTATCTCTGGGCCCTCTCGGTAATACACATCACATAAGCCTTGCAAGCATTACAACTAATATGTTAGTTGTGAGATGATGTATTACGGAACGAGTAAAGAGACTTGCCGGTAACGAGATTGAACTAGGTATTGGATACCGACGATCGAATCTCGGGCAAGTAACATACCGATGACAAAGGGAACAACGTATGTTGTTATGCGGTCTGACCGATAAAGATCTTCGTAGAATATGTAGGAGCCAATATGGGCATCCAGGTCCCGCTATTGGTTATTGACCGGAGACGTGTCTCGGTCATGTCTACATTGTTCTCGAACCCGTAGGGTCCGCACGCTTAAGGTTACGATGACAGTTATATTATGAGTTTATGCATTTTGATGTACCGAAGGTTGTTCGGAGTCCCGGATGTGATCACGGACATGACGAGGAGTCTCGAAATGGTCGAGACGTAAAGATTGATATATTGGAAGCCTATGTTTGGATATCGGAAGTGTTCCGGGTGAAATCGGGATTTTACCGGAATACCGGGAGGGTTACCGGAACCCCCCGGGAGCTATATGGGCCATAGTGGGCCTTAGTGGAAAAGAGAAGGGGCTGCCCTAGATGGGCTGCGCGCCTCCCCCTTCCCCTAGTCCTATTAGGACTAGGAGAGGTGGCCGGCCCCCCCTCTCTCTTTTCCCCCTCCGCGAATCCTATTCCAACTAGGATTGGGGGGAATCCTACTCCCAGAGGAGTAGGACTCTCCTGGCGCGCCACACCTTGGCCGGCCAGCCTCCCCCCTCTAGTCCTTTATATACTGAGGCAGGGCACCCTAGAACACACAAGTTGATCCACGTGATCTATTCCTTAGCCGTGTGCGGTGCCCCCTGCCACCATATTCCTCGATAATACTGTAGCGGAGTTTAGGCGAAGCCCTGCTGCTGTAGTACATCAAGATCACCCACGCCGTCGTGCTGACGGAACTCTTCCCCGACACTTTGCTGGATCGGTCCGGGGATCGTCATCGAGCTGAACGTGTGCTCGAACTCGGAGGTGCCGTAGTTTCGGTGCTTGATCGGTTGGATCGTGAAGACGTTACGACTACTTCCTCTACGTCGTGTCATCGCGTTCCGCAGTCGTTGTAGTATGACATCACTCTCCCCTCGTTGCTATGCATCACATGATCTTGCGTGTGCGTAGGAAAATTTTTGAAATTACTACGAAACCCAACAGTGGTATCCGAGCCTAGGTTATTTATTTGGTTGATGTTATATGCACGAGTAGAACACAAGTGAGTTGTGGACGATACAAGTCATACTTGCCCCAGTCATGTCATACTGGTTCGGCGGTATTGGTGGACGAGACGACCCGACCAACCTACGCGTACGCTACGCCGCAGACCGGTTCCTCGACGTGCTTTGCACACAGGTGGCTTGGGCGACTGTCTCTCCAACTTAGTTGAACCAAGTTGGCTACGCCCGGTCCTTGAAGGTTAAACGGAGTCTATTTGACAAACTTCGTTGTGGTTTGATGCGTAGGTGAGATGTCTTACTTAGCCCGTAGCAGCCACGTATAAAACTTGCAACAACAAAGTAGAGGACGTCTAACTTGTTTTTGCAGGCATGTTGTGATGTGATATTGGTCAAGGCATTGATGCTGTAATTTATTGTATGAGATGATCATGTTTTTGTAACCGAAGTTATCGGCAACTGGCAGAGCCATATGGTTGTCGCTTTATTGTAGCCAATGCCAATCGCGATGATGTAATGCTTTACTTTATTACTAAACGGTAGTTGATAGTCGTGGAAGCATAAGATTGGCGAGACGACAACGATGCTACGATGGAGATCAAGGTGTCGCGCCGGTGACGATGGTGATCATGACGGTGCTTCGGAGATGGAGATCACAAGCACAAGATGATGATGGCCATATCATATCACTTATATTGATTGCATGTGATGTTTATCTTTTATGCATCTTATCTTGCTTTGATTGACGGTAGCATTATAAGATGATCTCTCACTAAAATTATCAAGAAGTGTTCTCCCTGAGTATGCACCGTTGCCAAAGTTCGTCGTGCCCAGACACCACGTGATGATCGGGTGGTGATAAGCTCTACGTTCATACAACACTTGCACACGCGGAATACTCAGGTTAACTGACGAGCCAGCATATACAGATATTGCCTCGGAACACGGAGACCGAAAGGTCGAGCGTGAATCATATAATATATCAACATAGTGATGTTCACCATGAAACTACTCCATCTCACGTGGACGGACATGGTTTAGTTGATTGGATCACGTAATCACTTAGAAGATTAGAGGGATGTCTATCTAAGTGGGAGTTCTTTAAGTAATATGATTAATTGACTAAATTTATCATGAACTTTTAGTACCTGATAGTATCCTTGCTTGTTTATGTTGATTGTAGATAGATGGCTCGTGCTGTTGTTCCGTTGAATTTTAATGCGTTCCTTGAGAAAGCAAAGTTGAAAGATGATGGTAGCAATTACACGGACTGGGTCCGTAACTTGAGGATTATCCTCATTGCTGCACAGAAGAATTACGTCCTAGAAGCACCGTTGGGTGCCAGGCCTGCTGCTGGAGCAACACCAGATGTTATGAACGTCTGGCAGAGCAAAGCTGATGACTACTCGATAGTTTAGTGTGCCATGCTTTAGCTTAGAACCGGGTCTTCAACGACGTTTTGAATGTCATGGAGCATATGAGATGTTTCAGGAGTTGAAGTTAATATTTCAAGCAAATGCCCGGATTGAGAGATATGAAGTCTCCAATAAGTTCTATAGCTGCAAGATGGAGGAGAACAGTTCTGTCAGTGAGCATATACTCAAAATGTCTGGGTATAATAATCGCTTGATTCAATTGGGATTTAATCTTCCAGGTGATTGCGTCATTGATAGAATTCTCCAATCACTGCCACCAAGCTACAAGAGCTTCGTGATGAACTATAATATGCAAGGGATGAATAAGACTATTCCCGAGCTCTTCGCAATGCTGAAAGCTGCGGAGGTAGAAATCAAAAAGGAGCATCAAGTGTTGATGGTCAACAAGACCACTAGTTTCAAGAAAAAGGGCAAAGGGAAGAAGAAGGGGAACTTCAAGAAGAACGACAAGCAAGTTGCTGCTCAAGAGAAGAAACCCAAGTCTGGACCTAAGCCTGAAACTGAGTGCTTCTACTGCAAGCAGACTGGTCACTGGAAGCGGAACTGCCCCAAGTATTTGGCGGATAAGAAGGATGGCAAGGTGAACAAAGGTATATGTGATATACATGTTATTGATGTGTACCTTACTAATGCTCGCAGTAGCACCTGGGTATTTGATACTGGTTCTGTTGCTAATATTTGCAACTCGAAACAGGGACTACGGAATAAGCGGGCACTGGCAAAGGACGAGGTGACGATGCGCGTGGGAAACGGTTCCAAAGTCGATGTGATCGCGGTCGGCACGCTACCTCTACATCTACCTTCGGGATTAATATTAGACCTAAATAATTGTTATTTGGTGCCAGCGTTGAGCATGAACATTATATCTGGATCTTGTTTAATGCGAGACGTTTATTCATTTAAATCAGAGAATAATGGTTGTTCTATTTATATGAGTAATATCTTTTATGGTCATGCACCCTTGAAGAGTGGTCTATTCTTATTGAATCTCGATAGTAGTATACACATATTCATAATGTTGAAGCCAAAAGATGCAGAGTTGATAATGATGGTGCAACTTATTTGTGGCACTGTTTAGGTCATATCGGTATAAAGCGCATGAAGAATCTCCATACTGATGGACTTTTGGACACCTTGATTATGAATCACTTGGTACTTGCGAACCGTGCCTTATGGGCAAGAGACTAAAACACCGTTCTCCGGTACTATGGAGAGAGCAACAGATTTGTTGGAAATCATACATACGATGTATGTGGTCCGATGAATATTGAGGCTTCGTGGCGGATATCGTTATTTTCTCACCTTCACAGATGATTTAAGCAGATATGGGTATATCTACTTAATGAAACATAAGTCTGAAACATTTGAAAAGTTCAAAGAATTTCAGAGTGAAGTTGAAAATCATCGTAACAAGAAAATAAAGTTTCTACGATCTGATCGTGGAGGAGAATATTTGAGTTACGAGTTTGGTGTACATTTGAAAAATTGTGGAATAGTTTCGCAACTCACGCCACCTGGAACACCACAGCGTAATGGTGTGTCCGAACGTCGTAATCGTACTTTACTAGATATGGTGCGATCTATGATGTCTCTTACTGATTTACCGCTATCATTTTGGGGTTATGCTTTAGAGACGGCCGCATTCACGTTAAATAGGGCACCATCAAAATCCGTTGAGACGACGCCTTATGAACTGTTTTGGCAAGAAACCAAAGTTGTCGTTTCTTAAAGTTTGGGGCTGCGATGCTTATGTGAAAAAGCTTCAACCTGATAAGCTCGAACCCAAATCGGAGAAATGTGTCTTCATAGGATACCCAAAGGAGACTGTTGGGTACACCTTCTATCACAGATCCGAAGGCAAGACATTCGTTGCTAAGAATGGATCCTTTCTAGAGAAGGAGTTTCTCTCGAAAGAAGTGAGTGGGAGGAAAGTAGAACTTGACGAGGTAACTGTACCTGCTCCCTTACTGGAAAGTAGTACATCACAGAAACCGGTTTCTGTGACACCTACACCAGTTAGTGAGGAAGCCAATGATAATGATCATGAAACTTCAGATCAAGATACTACTGAACCTCGTAGATCAACCAGAGTAAGATCCGCACCAGAGTGGTACGGTAATCCTGTTCTGGAAGTCATGATACTAGATCATGATGAACCTACGAACTATGAAGAAGCGATGGTGAGCCCAGATTCCGCAAAGTGGCTTGAAGCCATGAAATCTGAGATGGGATCCATGTATGAGAACAAAGTATGGACTTTGGTTGACTTGCCCGATGATCGGCAAGCAATTGAAATAAATGGATCTTCAAGAAGAAGACTGACGCTGATGGTAATGTTACTGTCTACAAAGCTCGACTTGTCGCAAAAGGTTTTCGGCAAGTTCAAGGGATTGACTACGATGAGACCTTCTCACCCGTAGCGATGCTTAAGTCCGTCCGAATCATGTTAGCGATTGCCGCATTTTATGATTATGAAATTTGGCAGATGGATGTCAAAACTGCATTCCTGAATGGATTTCTGGAAGAAGAGTTGTATATGATGCAACCGGAAGGTTTTGTCGATCCAAAGGGAGCTAACAAAGTGTGCAAGCTCCAGCGATCCATTTATGGACTGGTGCAAGCCTCTCGGAGTTGGAATAAACGTTTTGATAGTGTGATCAAAGCATTTGGTTTTATACAGACTTTCGGAGAAGCCTGTATTTACAAGAAAGTGAGTGGGAGCTCTGTAGCATTTCTGATATTATATGTGGATGACATATTGCTAATTGGAAATGATATAGAATTTCTGGATAGCATAAAGGGATACTTGAATAAAAGTTTTTCAATGAAAGACCTCGGTGAAGCTGCTTACATATTAGGCATTAAGATCTATAGAGATAGATCAAGACGCTTAATTGGACTTTCACAAAGCACATACCTTGACAAAATTTTGAAGAAGTTCAAAATGGATCAAGCAAAGAAAGGGTCTTGCCTGTGTGTTACAAGGTGTGAAGTTGAGTAAGACTCAATGCCCGACCACTGCAGAAGATAGAGAGAAAATGAAAGATGTTCCCTATGCTTCAGCCATAGGCTCTATCATGTATGCAATGCTGTGTACCAGACCTGATGTGTGCCTTGCTATAAGTCTAGCAGGGAGGTACCAAGTAATCCAGGAGTGGATCACTGGACAGCGGTCAAGAACATCCTGAAGTACCTGAAAAGGACTAAGGATATGTTTCTCGTATATGGAGGTGACAAAGAGCTCACCGTAAGAGGTTACGTTGATGCAAGCTTTGACACTGATCCGGACGATTCTAAATCGCAAACCGGATACGTGTTTATATTAAACGATGGAACTATCAGTTGGTGCAGTTCTAAACAAAGCGTCGTAGCGCGATCTACATGTGAACCGGAGTACATAGCTGCTTCGGAAGCAGCGAACGAAGGAGTCTGGATGAAGGAGTTCATATCCGATCTAGGTGTCATACCTAGTGCATTGGGTCCAATGAAAATCTTTTGCGACAATACTGGTGCAATTGCCTTGGCAAAGGAATCCAGATTTCACAAGAGGACCAAGCACATCAAGAGACGCTTCAATTCCATCGGGGATCTAGTCCAGGTGGGAGACATAGAGATTTGCAAGATACATACGGATCTGAATGTTGTAGACCCATTGACTAAGCCTCTTCCACGAGCAAAACATGATCAGCAACAAGGCTCCATGGGTGTTAGAATCATTACTGTGTAATCTAGATTATTGACTCTAGTGCAAATGGGAGACTGAAGGAAATATGCCCTAGAGGCAATAATAAAGTTATTATTCCTTATATCATGATAAATGTTTATTATTCATGCTAGAATTGTATTAACCGGAAACATAATACATGTGTGAATACATAGACAAACTTAGTGTCACTAGTATGCCTCTACTTGACTAGCTCGTTAATCAAAGATGGTTATGTTTCCTAACCATAACAAGGTGTTGTTATTTGATTAACGAGGTCACATCATTAGTTGAATGATCTGATTGACATGACCCATTTCATTAGCTTAGCACCCGATCGTTTAGTATGTTGCTATTGCTTTCTTCATGACTTATACATGTTCCTATGACTATGAGATTATGCAACTCCCGTTTACCGGAGGAACACTTTGTGTGCTACCAAACGTCACAACGTAACTGGGTGATTATAAAGGAGCTCTACAGGTGTCTCCAAAGGTAGATGTTGGGTTGCGTATTTCGAGATTAGGATTTGTCACTCCGATTGTCGGAGAGGTATCTCTGGGCCCTCTCGGTAATGCACATCACATAAGCCTTGCAAGCATTGCGACTAATGAGTTAGTTGCGAGATGATGTATTACAGAACAAGTAAAGAGACTTGCCGGTACGAGATTGAACTAGGTATTGGATACCGACGATCGAATCTCGGGCAAGTAACATACCGATGACAAAGGGAACAACGTATGTTGTTATGCGGTCTGACCGATAAAGATCTTCGTAGAATATGTAGGAGCCAATATGGGCATCCAGGTCCCGCTATCTCTCTCT
>NC_053027.1:133861783-133876014 GCF_003073215.2 Triticum urartu | reverse complement strand
TGATCAGCACCAAGACTCCATGGGTGTTAGAATCATTATAATGTAATCTAGATTGTTGACTCTAGTGTAAGTGGGAGACTGAAGGAAATATGCCCTAGAGGCAATAATAAAGTTGTTATTTATATTTCCTTATATCATGATAAATGTTTATTATTCATGCTAGAATTGTATTAACCGGAAACTTGATAGATGTGTGAATACATAGACAAAACAAAGTGTCCCTAGTATGTCTCTACTTGACTAGCTTGTTAATCAAAGATGGTTAAGTTTCCTGACCATAGACATGTGTTGTCATTTGATGAATGGGATCACATCATTAGGAGAATTATGTGATGGACAAGACCCACCCTTTAGCTTAGCATTATGATCGTTAAGTTTTATTGCTATTGCTTTCTTCATGACTTATACATATTCCTTTGACTATGAGATTATGCAACTCCCGAATACCGGAGGAATACCTTGTGTGCTATCAAATGTCACAACGTAATTGGGTGATTATAAAGATGCTCTACAGGTATCTCCAAAGGTGTTTGTTGGGTTGACGTAGATCAAGATTAGGATCTGTCACTCCGATTGTCGGAGAGGTATCTCTGGGCCCTCTCGGTAATGCATATCACTATGAGCCTTGCAAGCAATGTGACTAATGAGTTAGTTATGTGATGATGCATTACAGAACGAGTAAAGAGACTTGCCGGTAACGAGATTGAACTAGGTATGAAGATATCGACGATCGAATCTCGGGAAAGTAACATACCGATAAAGATCTTCGTAGAATATGTAGGAACCAATATGAGCATCCAAGTTCCGCTATTGGTTATTGACCGGAGATGTGTCTCGGTCAGTACTTGGATCAGTTGGATCGTGAAGACGTTTGACTACATCAGCCGCGTTAACCTAACTCTTCCGCTTTCAGTCTACGAGGGTACGTGGACACACTCTCCCCGTCTCGTTGCTATACCTCCTAGATAGATCTTGCTTGATCATTTTTTTGAAACTGCATGCTACTTTTCCCCGACAAGAACAAGTGGCTCAGCACGGTGGTGCCGGCGACGAGATCGCCGCGGGCGATCGACGGCGGTGAGGACAGGAACGGGGACAGGATGACACCCTACACATGTGCAAACTCTAAGAAGTTAATTTGAGCTCAAATTGTGCATCTAAATCAAATGATCTCCCACGTACACTCCTCCACTAAAACCCACAAACCACTCTTGTTCTACAGCATTTGAAATGAACTAAACTAGCAGTGGGAGATGAAAGGATGAAGTTGCTAACCTTTTAGAACACTTGGATAGTTGGTGCACGGCCAAACCTACACAAATCTTGGGGAAAATGAAGCTTTGAGGTCTTTCTTGGAGATGAGAAAGCTTAAGTGTGGCTCGGGCATTTCATCAAACACCTCATGTGCATAGAAAGTGAGAACAGAGTAGCACACACCTCCCACACATTGGCCGGCCAAAAAACAGAGGAGAGGGCGGGCAGGGGCGAGCATATCTAAAGGGTTGCGCTCCCAACCGGGACTAAAGGGCCTCGCTAGGAGCGCAACCCTTTAGTCCCGGTTGGTGTCTGGAACCGGGACTAAAGGTCCCAGCCGAACCGTGGCTGATGCGTGCCGAGGCCCGGCCGGCGTCCTGGCTGCTCGAACCAGGACTGATGCTCGCATTAATCCCGGTTCATAACACGAACAGGACTGATGCTCTGATCTGGCCAAAACCAAATTCCTGTTTTCTACTAGTGAAAGAAAACAAAGCCAACATGCTCAACCCACCGCAAGTCCGCAACAGGATCACATGAGTATTTTATGAGAGATAATTGGATTTACACTACATACTGGAACATGTAATTTGAGTGATGGTGAAATTCCTGTATTCACATAGTGCTAGTCTATTCAAATTGCTTAGAGCAAGTACAGTAGGGGGGGAGGGTTATTGTCAAGTCTGCATGACACTTTTGCCTATGTGAAGGATAGAGAAGAAAAAATGGGCTCTAAATGCAAAAAAAAAACTATCCTAATAGGAGTAGTTAATCTTTTAACCAACCCTATTATATGTGCAATTAATAATAGTAAAGCTAACTTTTAATGATATGACTGATTTATATAGCCGCTAGCTATATTATTAGCCATGCTCTTAGGCCTCTTTCAATGCATTGATGTTTAGGTGAGATGCTAAGTACATCAATAAGCTTAGCAACTAATCTATCAATGCGTCGGTGCTTAGTTTTTGTATCTAAGCTTCATTCATTTAAGTGTTTAACAACTAAACTCCTTAAGGCCTTTTGTAATGCATAGGTGGTTAGATGATGTGTTAAGCGCATTACGAATTTAGCAACTGAAGTCTCTAATGCATATGTGCTTAACTTGTTGTAGTAGCTAAGCTCCCTTCATTTAATTATTTAGCAATTAAACTCTTGTATGCACGGTAGGTTTCCTTCATTTAAGTATTTTGCCTAGATTCGTATGGCTGTCATTGTTTTTTCCTCGGTCACCAAAGTGCTCTATCTCCTCCTTAATTGCAAAGAAAGAAAATATTGCTTATGGCAGTTTAACACATGTACACAATGTATTATAGGGAAGGGCCTAATGCATTGATTGGTAGGTATTTTTGCATGGGTCCACATGTTTGGAATTGTTTCGATTATTTCTAGGGTCATCATATTGCTCTCTTCTCCTTCATTGCTTTGCCACATCAATTTATTATTGCATACGTGACATTCTTAGCATCTGTACCTTATGGCTTACATATTTTTTATTTATTTTATAAATCAGTAGTATTTTTTCTTGAGCATTTGTTGCGGGCTTAACTGCTTTTTTTTGCGGTGTGTGTGTGTGTGTGTGTGGGGGGGGGGGGGGGGTTATGAATGGTAACCTTACTCAATTTGATTACATAAATGGTGGCAATTATGTCAGGAGAGGTACATGTTAATTAGCCATGGCTACACATTTAAGAGTGTACTAGCTACGGACGTAAATATCGAATCTCAGTGCTTTTATTAGTGCGAAAATTAAACACGGTGTGTCGACCTTATCAACAGTGCGGGGTTTCCAATTTGTACGTCTTGAAGAGTGAGATCCATGTCACCTCAGTTTTTATCCTAATTTAACCTTGGATGCGCCACCCTAACTCTACCCAAATGTAGTAGTAGAACGAGCTTTCTGTCACGTACGCCCGTGCCAATTGTGTCAAGCCATGTAGTAACGGAGAACTCAAACTTTCAAAGCCCAGTAGTTGGTCTAAACTGGGGGAGCATATGTACCGTAAATGACTATTCATATGAGGATATGGGGCTTGGCTAGCGGTGAAGCGAGAAACCACGCGTACGAGCATGCACTTCGATTGCCTGCGTATGCATGGCGACATCTGAATGTTTCCCTAAAAAAAAGCATGTACTACTACTAATTTCAAAAAAAAAAAGTACTACTACTACGTTTGTGCTTTTCGCCCGCCCCAAGAGGAAGCGGCTGCTATCCGGCCTTGTCGTGCATGCCATGGATCTCCACATCGTACACGCGCCGTGACCACAACCTTTAATTAATTTTCTGGAGCAAATGCACATCGTACGACCACGCCAATGCAAATGCAAATGCTTTGCCGTCAGAGATCCACAGACGACAGAATGAGTGAGTGAAGACACTTGTTAGGTTGTTTTACTACAACCAACAGAATGTCAAGTTCATCCATGCATGTGAGCTTGCAGCCAGGTCCATGCCTGATGATACCATACTACCTCGAGAGTCCAGACCAACGCGAATTTCAGTACCGTGCATGCGGCCACGTAACTAGCAGAGAAGGAGGGATCTTGGTCGAGACAGAGAATTTCTACCTCAAGAGAGAGAATGAGTAACGAAGCAGAGGACACCTGTTAGAAGTTTGTTACTACAACGAAATGACAAGTCTACTTAGGGCAACTCTAACAAAAAAATTTTAGGGCAAAGCATAGCTTTATTACTTAACGGTGCCGGGATAGATCACCCGAGACACAAACAACCACTTGGGTCGGTACATCTGACTCAAATTTCACATAGTGGTTCGCTGGGTACATACGGCCAACACTAGCCAATTCATGTGCGATTGAATTTGCACTACGGCGACACACCCCTACGACAAATCTAGAGAACCACATCTTCAATTAAAACTTGGTGTCCTCGATAATAGCCGCATATGGCGATGAGTCAACCTTCCGGAGATCCACTGCTTCGCCAGCAGTTGTGAGTCGTTTAGACGGAAAAGTTTGCAATACAATAGACATTGTATTGATGGGATGCTGGTGCACGTATATATATTATAAGGGAAGACCTCTACCTCAACTATACAAGACTAGGAGGTGGGTCACAACTCCAATACACGTGCAATACAAAACACATACTCAACACCCCCCGTAGTCGAAGCGTCGCCGGAGACACAGAGACTGGACCGAAACTCCTCGAAGACGGGAGTAGGCAATCCCTTAGTCATCACATCAGCAAACTGTTGCGTCGTCGGCACGTGGAGAACCCGAACACGGCCAAGGGCAACCTGCTCGCCCACGAAGTGAATATCGAGTTCAATATGCTTCGTCCGTCGATGGTGCACCGGGTTGGCGGAGAGGTAGACCACGCTGACGTTATTGCAATAGACAAGAGTGGCCTTGTGAACATCACAAAGCAATTCCTGGAGCAGCTGACGAATCCAAGAGCACTCGGCCACGGCATTAGCCACGACGCGATACTCTGCCTCGGCGCTGGAGCGGGAGACCGTGGGCTGCTGCTTCGATGACAAAGAGATCAACGAGGGCCCAAGGTACACGCAGTAGCCTGACGTAGAGCATCGCGTGTCGGGGCAGCCAGCCCAGTCGGCATCCGACTAGGCCACGAGGTCGGTGGAGGCGGAGGCCGTCAAGGTGAGTCCCAAGGACATGGTGCCACGTATGTAACATAGAATACGCTTCACCAGAGTCCAGTGAGAGTCACGCAGGGCGTGCATATGGAGGCACACCTGCTGGACAGCGTACTACAGGTTGGGGCGAGTCAGCGTCAGGTACTGTAAAGCACCGACAATAGAGCGATAAAATGCTCCATCGGACGCAAGGGACCCCTCGAGAGCAGAGACCTTCGCCTTCGTGTCGACGGGGGTGGGCGCCGACTTGCAGTTAAGCATACCGGCACGGTCCAGGAGCTCGTGGGCGTACTTCTGCTGATGCAGAAAGAAGCCGTTAATCCGTCGGACCACCTCAATGCCAAGGAAGTAGTGCAGGGGCCCCAAGTCCTTGAGGGAGAACTCATCACGAAGACGAGCAGTCAGCCACTGAAGGAGGTCGGGGGCGGATGCCGTGAGGATGATGTCGTCGACATAGAGCAGCAGATATGCAGTGTCAACTCCTTGATGATACACGAAGAGTGAAGCATCGGAGCGAGTGGACCGAAATCGAGAGACTGCAGGAAGGCTGCACCTACCGGTACTATTATGATTTTTATTTTTGGGGATGGGTACCGGAAGGTAGTTCGGAAAGCCGAGGCGCCTGCTTACACACCTGTAAAGATGAGATCGAGAGAAGAGCAATCGGCACACATGACACGAAGCAGGGCTGTGGTCATAATGTCAACGGTACATGGAACACGAAACTCGAATGAGTAGGGGGATAGGCTATGTTGGACATGACTCAGAGAACAATCTTGGCTCTTAGAGGCGAAGGTGTGCCCGGGGCATGCTCAACCGAAGGGAGCGAGCTCGGGAGGAGGACTAATCACCACACACTGGTGCGGAACCCAGGCAGGCGGCGCGAGACCTGAGCTGAGCGACTTTAGATAGGAGTAACGGCGCGCACCTACCAGTGGCGTAGCTCAGGGAAGAGAGAGGATTAAGACCGCCACGAAAAGAGGTGGTGGCGGAGCTCAACCACACCCGGAGATCCTTGCGAAAGGGTCAGGCCCCCTTTCGCTCTCCCCTCTCTCCGTCTCCCCCTCCTGTTAGGAACTAGGAAAGGGCAAAACCTACTCCTAGTAGGAGGAGAACATCGCGCCAACCCTTCATGTGGCGCACCCACAAGCGCTGCCATCCGCGCGCGCGCGGTGTACCGCCCCTGATCCGTACACACCGCTCCGGCCTTATATACGGGGACGGAGGATATGTTGGCGAAACCACACATCCAGCGTTCGGCACAGCAGTGATGCTGGAGAAGCCTTGAAGGGTTGGGTTTCGTACGCCGAGACAATGCGTGCGGGCCACGTGCAGGTTGCCGCTCGTTAGTGAGAGTTTCGTAGAAGTTTCAACACGTACAGATATACTCTCACTGCGCAACTCGACGCCTAAGGAGTCACTGGGTGATGCATAGCAATGGAGAGTGGAGGATAGCTCCGTATGATCGGACCGCAATACCGAGCCGGCAAGATCGGGCGGGATGGGATGAACTGCGCGAGCCGAAGTGAGGCGGGACGACTGCAACAACTACTCGTCGGCGGAGTCAGCGCGTGCCTGGCGACCCATCCTGTACCAGGCACGAGGGTAGTCCTGCCAAAAGTGACGGGGCAAGCAGAAGCCGGCGAGTAGCGCTTAGGAGGGTAAGTGCAGGCACGTGCGGGGGACACTCTTCCAGGCGGACACGCACAGAGCCCGGATTTCAAACGCACCGGGACACTGAGTACCGGCGGACCGCATCCGAGGTTCGCACTTACCGGTTCGGAGACAGCTCAATGAGCGACTGACCCGGGGCCCGCGGTTAGCACTCTCGATCTCGACAGGCCAAACAGGCTTCGGGGAAGGTATTCGCGGTCAGCACGGTACGGCGGTCGGGGAGCGGGATGACTCGGGTACTGGGATACCTACAGCAGAGGAAACGCTTCGCCTTAAAGCTCGCGGTCGAAGGACAGAGACAGTGAACGTTACCCGGTATCGAGGAGGGCCTATGCCGGCCTTCGGCGGGGCAACCAGGGCGTCACACCACACTACAATCAAGTATCACGGGATCAACTTGTGTCTTATGGGTGTGTCGGTCTGGCAAGGAGCTAGATATGAGCCCAAAGGACAGGGGTGGTGGGCCAGCGAGGCACCGCCAAGGAGGAGGCGGCGCACGCAAAAATGAGCCCTCGCGACGGCCGGCCGCCGGGAGAGCACTTCCCCCCAATCCATTGCGCGACACGGTACCGGACTCCCAAAGGGTAGGAAAAGCGCCCGGAGAGGGGGACCGGCCACCCTCCAGTCCTGAGCATAGACTCAGGCGAGGCGAGGCGTCCGGCAAAGTGCGCAGCCCGAGCGCGTGGGAGTTGCGCGCCTGTCTCCTTGGCTGCCACTAAGGCCCACTGAAAGGCCATTAGAAGGCGCGCCCGCGGGGCTTCGCAAGCGCTACAGCCGCCGGAATACCTGACCACCGAGATGGAAGCGAACACGCGTCCCCGGGATCCGACATCCCGAATTCACCCGGAAACACACTCGGTTACCACCACCCGATGAGTGCTCCTACCGATGCCTCACACAATAGGCTCCACAATAATACAGCTAACTTCAATCACTGCTGGTACCACATTGGTACGGAGTGGGACCCCTGCGTCAGATGTATATCCGCAGTGGATGCGACAATCGCGACGTGGACTCCGAGCACAAAACACCGCCGGCGTTAATCAAGTCCTCATATATCGTAAGGCGACTATATTAAGCTCACCATATGAGTTACGTCACTCGGAAGTCAACCGAAGCACCTAGGCGTCGCTCACTACGGGAAGTTTCGAGACACTGTAGACATGACGGGGAACACGTCTCCGGGATCAATCCTCACCCTTCACGTCCCCGGAATTCATCCAGAGACGGTGACGTAGGAGGGCGCACCACAAAGAAAAGAAGCAGATACAAATACACTGGAGTTGCCATCACGCTTAGGCTCCTCAGTACTATGCGACGAAGGATCCCGCTTATTGCGCGCGTTGTCGCGAGGCGACCCAATACACAAGGCACCCGTCCTTAGCGCCTTGTTCGTCACGGATCCGCGCGTATGCTAATACCTTGCCCGATGCCGGACTCACACGAGTCGTCTCTTATTGAGCGTCACGCACGTCCTATGAATATACCTAATGTCGCGACTTGAGCGGACGAGTATAGATGTTCTTCTATTTACCCTTGCGTCATAGTGACGAGTCGAGGCATTCTGCGAGCGAGTACTATTCGATAGGTAGTATATGTTAAGAGTGTCTTGCATAATAGCTTTATGTGAGTGTGTATTAAACAGCTGAGTGACCTCAGATTAATAATAGCAGAGAAATGCTCGCACTACTTCTTTGTCCGTGCTTGTCGAAGGTGCATCACACAATTATCTCCATTTTCAGGAAATCAATGTCGCATTACCGAGAGGGCCCAGAGATACCTCTGACAATCGAGGAGAAACCATCCTAATCTCGAAATACGCCAACCCAACATCTACCTTTGGAGACACCTGTAATGACTCCTTTATAATCACCCAGTTACGTTGTGACGTTTGGTAGCACCCAAAGTGTTCCTCCGGCAAACGGGAGTTGCATAATCTCATAGTCATAGGAACATGTATAAGTCATGAAGAAAGCAATAGCAACATACTAAACGATCGGGTGCTAAGCTAATGAAATGGGTCATGTCAATCAGATCATTCAACTAATGATGTGACCTCGTTAATCAAATAACAACTCATTGTTCATGGTCAGGAAACATAACCATCTTTGATTAACGAGCTAGTCAAGTAGAGGCATACTAGTGACACTTTGTTTGTCTATGTATTCACACATGTATTATGTTTCCGGTTAATACAATTCTAGCATGAATAATAAACATTTATCATGATATAAGGAAATAAATAATAACTTTATTATTGCCTCTAGGGCATATTTCCTTCAGTCTCCCATTTGCACTAGAGTCAATAATCTAGATTACACAGTAATGATTCTAACACCCATGGAGCCTTGTTGCTGATCATGTTTTGCTCGTGGAAGAGGCTTAGTCAATGGGTCTACAACATTCAGATCCGTATGTATCTTGCAAATCTCTATGTCTCCCACCTGGACTAGATCCCCGATGGAATTGAAGCGTCTCTTGATGTGCTTGGTCCTCTTGTGAAATCTGGATTCCTTTGCCAAGGCAATTGCACCAGTATTGTCGCAAAAGATTTTCATTGGACCCAATGCACTAGGTATGACACCTAGATCGGATATGAACTCCTTCATCCAGACTCCTTCGTTCGCTGCTTCCGAAGCAGCTATGTACTCCGGTTCACATGTAGATCGCGCTACGACGCTTTGTTTAGAACTGCACCAACTGATAGTTCCATCGTTTAATATAAACACGTATCCGGTTTGCGATTTAGAATCGTCCGGATCAGTGTCAAAGCTTGCATCAACGTAACCTCTTACGGTGAGCTCTTTGTCACCTCCATATACGAGAAACATATCCTTAGTCCTTTTCAGGTATTTCAGGATGTTCTTGACCGCTGTCCAGTGATCCACTCCTGGATTACTTTGGTACCTCCCTGCTAGACTTATAGCAAGGCACACATCAGGTCTGGTACACAGCATTGCATACATGATAGAGCCTATGGCTGAAGCATAGGGAACATCTTTCATTTTCTCTCAATCTTCTGCAGTGGTCGGGCATTGACTCTTACTCAACTTCACACCTTGTAACACATGCAAGACTCCTTTCTTTGCCTGATCCATTTTAAACTTCTTCAAAACTTTGTCAAGGTATGTGCTTTGTGAAAGTCCAATTAAGCGTCTTGATCTATCTCTATAGATCTTAATGCCCAATATGTAAGCAGCTTCACCGAGGTCTTTCATTGAAAAACTCTTATTCAAGTATCCCTTTATGCTATCCCGAAATTCTATATCATTTCCGATTAGTAATATGTCATCCACATATAAAATCAGAAATGCTACAGAGCTCCCACTCACTTTCTTGTAAAACCAAATGTCTCCAAAAGTCCTGTATAAAACCAAATGCTTTGATCACACTATCAAAGCGTTTATTCCAACTCCGAGAGGCTTGCACCAGTCCATAAATGGATCGCTGGAGCTTGCACACTTTGTTAGCTCCCTTTGGATCGACAAAACCTTTGGTTGCATCATATACAACTCTTCTTCCAAAAATCCATTCAGGAATGCAGTTTTGACATCCATCTGCCAAATTTCATAATCATAAAATGCGGCAATTGCTAACATGATTCGGACAGACTTAAACATCACTACGGGTGAGAAAGGTCTCATCATAGTCAATCCCTTGAACTTGCCGAAAACCTTTTGCACAAGTCGAGCTTTGTAGAGCAGTAACATTACCATCAGCTCAGTCTTCTTCTTGAAGATCCATTTATTCTCAATGGCTTGCCGATCATCGGGCAAGTCAACCAAAGTCCATACTTTGTTCTCATACATGGATCCCATCTCAGATTTCATGGCTTCAAGCCACTTTGCGGAATCTGGGCTCACCATCGCTTCTTCATAGTTCGTAGGTTCATCATGATCTAGTAGCATGACTTCCAGAACAGGATTACCGTACCACTCTGGTGCGGATCTTACTCTGGTTGATCTACGAGGTTCAGTAGTATCTTGATCTGAAGTTTCATGATCATTATCATTGGCTTCCTCACTAACTGGTGTAGGTGTCACTGAAACAGTTTTCTGTGATGAACTACTTTCCAGTAAGGGAGCAGGTACAGTTACCTCGTCAAGTTCTACTTTCCTCCCACTCACTTCTTTCGAGAGAAACTCCTTCTCTAGAAAGGATCCATTCTTAGCAACGAATGTCTTGCCTTCGGATCTGTGATAGAAGGTGTACCCAACAGTCTCCTTTGGGTATCCTATGAAGACACATTTCTCCGATTTGGGTTCGAGCTTATCAGGTTGAAGCTTTTTCACATAAGCATCGCAGCCCCAAACTTTTAAGAAACGACAACTTTGGTTTCTTGCCAAACCACAGTTCATAAGGCGTCGTCTCAACGGATTGATGGTGCCCTATTTAACGTGAATGCGGCCGTCTCTAAGCATAACCCCAAAACGATAGCGGTAAATCAGTAAGAGACATCATAGATCGCACCATATCTAGTAAAGTACGATTACGACGTTCGGACACACCATTACGTTGTGGTGTTCCGGGTGGCGTGAGTTGCGAAACTATTCCACATTGTTTCAAATGTACACCAAACTCGTAACTCAAATATTCTCCTCCACGATCAGATCGTAGAAACTTTATTTTCTTGTTACGATGATTTTCAACTTCACTCTGAAATTCTTTGAACTTTTCAAATGTTTCAGACTTATGTTTCATTAAGTAGATATACCCATATCTGCTTAAATCATCTGTGAAGGTGAGAAAATAACGATATCCACCACGAGCCTCAACATTCATCGACCACATACATCTGTATGTATGATTCCAACAAATCTGTTGCTCTCTCCATAGTACCGGAGAACGGTGTTTTAGTCATCTTGCCCATGAGGCACGGTTCGCAAGTACCAAGTGATTCATAATCAAGTGGTTCCAAAAGTCCATCAGTATGGAGTTTCTTCATGCGCTTTATACCGATATGACCTAAACGACAGTGCCACAAATAAGTTGCACTTTCATTATCAACTCTGCATCTTTTGGCTTCAACATTATGAATATGTGTATTACATTCAAAAAATAGACCACTCTTCAAGGGTGCATGACCATAAAAGATATTACTCATATAAATAGAACAACCATTATTCTCTGATTTAAATGAATAACCGTCTCGCATTAAACAAGATCCAGATATAATGTTCATGCTCAACGCTGGCACCAAATAACAATTATTTAGGTCTAATATTAATCCCGAAGGTAGATGTAGAGGTAGCGTGCCGACCGCGATCACATCGACTTTGGAACCGTTTCCCACGCGCATCGTCACCTCGTCCTTTGCCAGTGCCGCTATTCGTAGTCCCTGTTTCGAGTTGCAAATATTAGCAACAGAACCAGTATCAAATACCCAGGTGCTACTGCGAGCTCTAGTAAGGTACACATCAATAACATGTATATCACATATACCTTTGTTCACCTTGCCATCCTTCTTATCCGCCAAATACTTGGGGCAGTTCCGCTTCCAGTGACCAGTCTGCTTGCAGTAGAAGCACTCAGTTTCAGGCTTAGGTCCAGACTTGGGTTTCTTCTCCTGAGCAGCAACTTGCTTGCCGTTCTTCTTGAAGTTCCCCTTCTTCTTCCCTTTGCCCTTTTTCTTGAAACTAGTGGTCTTGTTAACCATCAACACTTGATGCTCCTTCTTGATTTCTACCTCCGCAGCTTTCAGCATTGCGAAGAGCTCGGGAATAGTCTTGTTCATCCCTTGCATATTATAGTTCATCACGAAGCTCTTGTAGCTTGGTGGCAGTGATTGAAGAACTCTGTCAATGACACTATCAACAGGAAGATTAACTCCCAGTTGAGTCAAGTGATTATGATACCCAGACATTTTGAGTATATGTTCACTGACAAAACTATTCTCCTCCATATTGCAGCTATAGAACTTATTGGAGACTTCATATCTCTCAATCTGGGCATTTGCTTGAAATATTAACTTCAACTCCTGGAACATCTCATATGCTCCATGACGTTCAAAACATCGTTCAAGTCCCGATTCTAAGTCGTAAAGCATGGCACACTGAACTATTGAGTAGTCATCAGCTTTGCTCTGCCAGATGTTCATAACATCTGGTGTTGCTCCTGCAGCAGGTCTGGCACCCAGTGGTGCTTCCAGGACGTAATTCTTCTGTGCAACAATGAGGATAATCCTCAAGTTACGGACCCAGTCCGTGTAATTGCTACCATCATCTTTCAACTTTGCTTTCTCAAGGAATGCATTAAAATTCAACGGAATAACAGCACGGGCCATCTATCTACAATCAAACATAGACAAGCAAAATACTATCAGGTACTAAGTTCATGATAAATTTAAGTTCAATTAATCATATTACTTAAGAACTCCCACTTAGAAAGATATCCCTCTAATCTTCTAAGTGATCACGTGATCCAAATCAACTAAACCATAACCGATCATCACGTGAAATGGAGTAGCTTTCAATGGTGAACATCAATATGTTTATCATATCTACTATATGATTCACGCTCGACCTTTCGGTCTCAGTGTTCCAAGGCCATATCTGCATATGCTAGGCTCGTCAAGTTTAACCTGAGTATTCTGCGTATGCAAAAATTGGCTTGCACCCGTTGTAGATGGACGTAGAGCTTATCACACCCGATCATCACGTGGTGTCTGGGCACGACGAACTTTGGCAACGGTGCATACTCAGGGAGAACACTTTTATCTTGAAATTTAGTGAGAGATCATCTTAAAATGCTACCGTCAATCAAAGCAAGATAAGATGCATAAAAGATAAAGATCACATGCAATGAATATAAGTGATATGATATGGCCATCATTATCTTGTGCTTGTGATCTCCATCTCCGAAGCACCTTCATGATCACCATCGTCACCGGTGCGACACCTTGATCTCCATCGTAGCATCGTTGTCGTCTCGCCAATCTTATGCTTCCACGACTATCGCTACCACTTAGTGATAAAGTAAAGCATTACAGGGCGAGTGCATTGCATACAATAAAGCGACAACCATATGACTCCTGCCAGTTGCCGATAACTCGGTTACAAAACATGATCATCTCATACAATAAAATTTAGCATCATGTCTTGACCATATCACATCACAACATGCCCTGCAAAAACAAGTTAGACGTCCTCTACTTTGTTGTTGCAAGTTTTACGGGGTTGCTATGGGCTTAGCAAGAACCGTTCTTACCTACGCATCAAAACCACAATGATAGTTTGTCAAGTTGATGTTGTTTTAACCTTTGCAAGGACCGGGCATAGCCACACTTGCTTCAACTAAAGTTGGAGAAACTGACACCCGCCAGCCACCTATGTGCAAAGCACGTCGGTAGAACCAGTCTCGCGTAAGCGTACGCGTAATGTCGGTCTGGGCCGCTTCATCCAACAATACCGCCGAACCAAAGTATGACATGCTGGTAAGCAGTATGACTTATATCGCCCACAACTCACTTGTGTTCTACTCGTGCATATAACATCAACGCATAAAACCAGACTCGGATGCCACTGTTGGGGAACGTAGTAATTTCAAAATTTTCCTACGCACACGCAAGATCATGGTGATGCATAGCAACGAGAGGGGAGAGTGTTGTCTACGTACCCTCGTAGACCGAGAGCGGAAACGTTAGCACAACACGGTTGATGTAGTCGTACGTCTTCACGATCCAGG